>NC_135751.1:8092500-8100000 GCF_041903045.1 Epinephelus lanceolatus
ATTCAACATACTGAAGTGGCCAAAAAGAAAGCAGAGAGGGGCTGATGAGGGACAACAGTGTGGGACATTGCTCACAGACAGCCAAACATTCAAACATTGGTTGACGGCCAGCTGTAGGCTTGGTGCGTCAGGGCCTTTACTTGGCAAAGATAAAATGGAAAATTTGTCAGCAAACAGTTGCCTATTCGCACATACAGCGGACACAGAGCAACATGTCATTTATTTGAAGTTATGTTTCTGGCCAAATGGCAGGTAAAATTCCAATATTCACTGTCACACTTTCAGTTCTTGTTTGATCTCCTTCAGGCCCTGAGGGACACATCTGTCTCTTTAGCTCCACAATGCTCACCAGACAGTCTTTAAGACTGTCTGTCTGCTTTGTGTTGCTGAGCAGGTAGTGTACAGTGGCTTTATCACTGAAAACATCTGGCTGCTGTAGCTGGAAATGATCTAAAAGAGTGGTGAGTAAATCAGCGGGGTACAGCTGTGAGCTGCACAACCAAAACAATGAGCTGAAAGATGCTAAAATGCAATGCAGAGCTGCAAAGTTGGTGATAATTTTCTGTGGGTTTACTCTTGGAGCAACACCTTCATATTACATACATCCCACTTATCCAGTATGAATCTACTGATTCAAGCAACTTCAAAGTACAAAATGGTTTATCACAAATACAGGACAAACAATGTCAACAAATAACAGGATCAGAAACTGTCAGATGATCATGCAGCCAACAATTTACCCAGAATATCTACTATCTTACCAACAAAACATCCACTGTTGTATGTGTTAAAGGTGATAGCTACAAGTTTAATTCCTCCCCGCCAGTAGGTGTCGCACTCACACTCGCCCACTCTCGCTCCAACCTTGAATTCTACTGGTTGCCAGGTTGCCCAAGAGACATCTCCAAGAACAAGAGAGATGTCAAGCAAGGAGTCTTTCGTGGTAACGTATATTAATTATTAAATCATAAATCCTTTCTTGTGTGCCCTATAACACCTTTACACACTGTAACAATCTCCTTGTAAAACATGTTTAGATCGCTAACTAAACAGCTGACTGTCGTTATATGATGGCGAATGCTCGTGATTGAACCTGTTATTTCTATAATTATGATCTTTTATTCATTTTCAGACATTTTAGTTACGTTAGCCTAAGAAAGCTCATGTTAGCTAACTACTTATTGTCCAGCCTGAAGGAAATCCATCCAGCTCTAGTGAGGGCAGCCCAGGTGTAGGGAGAGGCAGGAGAGGCCAGGGGGCTGGTGCCGGTGGAAGAGTAAGGCAGACACTGGTTCCTACTATATCAACATCAACACCAGTCATACTAATCTGGCTGGTTCTATAACAGCACCACACCCACCTGATTGTTTCCTGATAGATACACCTCTGTTGGTAGTGTAATAAATCCATGTGGCAATTTGTAACAACTATTATATAGCTTATATAGCTATATTAGGATTTGTATTAGATTCTACTTGTATTCCAGAGACAGAGAAGAGGCAGAGGTCAAGGTGGCAGAGGAGGTGGAAGAAGAGGAGGAAGAGGGCAAGGCAGAGGAAGGGGTAGAGGTGGTGCAAACAGGCAGGCAGAAGAAGATGGGGAGAGAGTCTTGGCGCTGCAAGAGGAGAGAAGGGTTCGGACAGAGGTTTGTATTTTTTGATGGTTTGGTCCTCAAAACCTCTACAGGCTGAAGTGGCCACAGTAAGGCGGCCTTTCTTGAAATTTGGCATAGAGGTCGAGTTATATTGTTATATACAGTGGAGGAACATGTATGTTGGTCGCAGCAACTGTGAATTCACTTGTTCCTGTTCCATATAAGAACAGCAATATTCACAATTGATTTGCATAGCACTTTATATTATACTTTTTATTTATTATCATATTATATTGGACAATCTATCAATGGGCTATGGTTGTAATGAATCTCAATGTGCTATGGTTATATGTTTTTTCAGGAGCTACTTGAGTCATTAACCCTGGAGGAGTACAGGGAGTTAGGCCACCAACTCTTTGTCAGGGAGCCTGGTTTAATGTTTGACGCATTAATGATGTACCAACAGCAGCATGGTGCTCCTCAACCTGCTGGGATGCCAGACGTGCCATGGTGCATATGTGGTAGGTGCAGGGACATGCCGACTGATCTGAAGAAGCTGTGCTGCGGCCAGGAACCAAACTATGGTGTGAGCCAGCTGCCTCACTTCTCCCTGTACTGCCTGGATGAAGACAACCTCAGGATTCACCGGCGGTACAGGGAGGACCTTCTGGTTGTGAGGCCAGCTAGGGAGCCTGGGGATGACAACCGGGAGTACCGTTACGCTGCCTACAGGCATTTTATCTTCTGGCAGCATGGTGCTCTGGGCCAGAGAAACCGGCTTGTCATCCCCAGTTGCTGCGTGTGTGCGATCAGGGACCGCTTCCCTGATCCTCATGGGCAATACACTGTTTTTGTTCCTGGCCGCTAAGCTCACTCTCCTGGTCACTGTGTCACTGCCTTGCCTGTCTTACTGTCACTCAGTGTTCACACTGAACCCCCTAGTTCCCTCCAAGCAACTTCATGTTCCATTTTTTGGACTGTTTGTTATGGTTTGACACTAAAATATATACAGTACAGGCCAAAAGTTTGGACACACCTTCTCATTCAATGCGTTTTCTTTATTTTCATGACTATTTACATTGTAGATTCTCACTGAAGGCATCAAAACTATGAATGAACACATGTGGAGTTATGTACTTAACAAAAAAAGGTGAAATAACTGAAAACATGTTTTATATTCTAGTTTCTTCAAAATAGCCACCCTTTGCTCTGATTACTGCTTTGCACACTCTTGGCATTCTCTCCATGAGCTTCAAGAGGTAGTCACCTGAAATGGTTTCCACAGATGTGCCTTATCAGGGTTAATTAGTGGAATTTCTTGCTTTATCAATGGGGTTGGGACCATCAGTTGTGTTGTGCAGAAGTCAGGTTAATACACAGCCGACAGCCCTATTGGACAACTGTTAAAATTCATATTATGGCAAGAACCAATCAGCTAACTAAAGAAAAACGAGTGGCCATCATTACTTTAAGAAATGAAGGTCAGTCAGTCCGGAAAATTGCAAAAACTTTAAATGTGTCCCCAAGTGGAGTCGCAAAAACCATCAAGCGCTACAACCAAACTGGCACACATGAGGACCGACCCAGGAAAGGAAGACCAAGAGTCACCTCTGCTTCTGAGGATAAGTTCATCCGAGTCACCAGCCTCAGAAATCGCAAGTTAACAGCAGCTCAGATCAGAGACCAGATGAATGCCACACAGAGTTCTAGCAGCAGACCCATCTCTAGAACAACTGTTAAGAGGAGACTGCGTCAGTCAGGCCTTCATGGTCAAATAGCTGCTAGGAAACCACTGCTAAGGAGAGGCAACAAGCAGAAGAGATTTGTTTGGGCCAAGAAACAGAAGGAATGGACATTAGACCAGTGGAAATCTGTGCTTTGGTCTGATGAGTCCAAATTTGAGATCTTTGGTTCCAACCGCCGTGTCTTTGTGAGACGCAGAAAAGGTGAACGGATGGATTCCACATGCCTGGTTCCCACTGTGAAGCATGGAGGAGGAGGTGTGATGGTGTGGGGGTGTTTTGCTGGTGACACTGTTGGGGATTTATTCAAAATTGAAGGCACACTGAACCAGCATGGCTACCACAGCATCCTGCAGCGACATGCCATCCCATCCGGTTTGCGTTTAGTTGGACGATCATTTATTTTTCAACAGGACAATGACCCCAAACACACCTCCAGGCTGTGTAAGGGCTATTTGACCAAGAAGGAGAGTGATGGAGTGCTGTGGCAGATGACCTGGCCTCCACAGTCACCGGACCTGAACCCAATCGAGATGGTTTGGGGTGAGCTGGACCGCAGAGTGAAGGCAAAGGGGCCAACAAGTGCTAAACACCTCTGGGAACTCCTTCAAGACTGTTGGAAAACCATTTCGGATGACTACCTCTTGAAGCTCATCGAGAGAATGCCAAGAGTGTGCAAAGCAGTAATCAGAGCAAAGGGTGGCTATTTTGAAGAAACTAGAATATAAAACATGTTTTCAGTTATTTCACCGTTTTTTGTTAAGTACATAACTCCACATGTGTTCATTCATAGTTTTGATGCCTTCAGTGAGAATCTACAATGTAAATAGTCATGAAAATAAAGAAAACGCATTGAATGAGAAGGTGTGTCCAAACTTTTGGCCTGTACTGTATATGTATATAAATTGTAAAATGGTGGCAGTGTGATCATTTGTGCACATTCGATTAAGATGAAACAATGACTCAGTGTTGACAAATGTTAAGCATTGCATAAGGACGTAGGACTTTTGCCTTAGGACTTCACACATATCAGAATTGCGCACGTTTTCAAATAATAAACACATGAATACCCTTATGGTGTATATGTAATGAAAAACGGCCAAATGTCAGGTCAAGTAAGTTCATTTTTATTTTGAATAGAAATTGGAATAATACAAATATCACGTCGTCATAATAAAAATCTTGACGGTCACCTCTGGACATTGTAATACTTTTGATGAATGGTTTTCAAAAAGAAGTGAAGGTGGGCTCAAGTTCTGCTCATTTCTACTGTTAGTTTCCACCTTGCCTAAATGACAAACGATCAATAACAAACTGTAGGTAGCATAAGGGTACAGGCAATGCTTAGAAATTAAAATACAAAACAGAAAAAAGGGAATGATAGAGTCCATAAAATAATTTCAACTGGTTTCGTAAAAAAAAAAAAAAAAGTCACCATGCCTGGTGAAATACCTCTTAGGGAGCAGTGGAGGATGGAGAGAGAAGAGAGGTGGAGGTCCTTTTTTTGTACATATGTATCCAATGGTCACTTACTAAAGGGAGAGAGCTTCATCCGCTTCCTCCACCTGTTTTTTGACAAGCGGTTTGGGGAGAGTTTCATCAAGAGTCGGAAGCTCTGTTAAACTGTAGGCTTCTCTGCCGCAGTCTGGGAACAGACCTATTGCTGAAGTCCTGGATTTACACAGGGCCAGCTGCTGTTTTACCTCTTATACTGAAACTGTATATACAATATCTCACATAAGTGAGTACACCCCTCCCATTTTTGCAAATATTTCATTATATCTTTTCATGGGACAACACTATAGAAATGACACTTTGATATAACTTAAAGTAGTCAGTGTACAGCTTGTATAGTAGTATAGATTTACCTTCCTCTGAAAATTACTCAAAACACAGCCATCAACATCTAAACAGCTGGCAACATAAGTGAGTACACCCCACAGTGAACATGTCCAAATTGTGCCTCAAGTGTCAATATTTTGTGTGCCAACCACTATTATCTAGCACTGCCTTAACCCCTTTGGGCATGGAATTCACCAGAGCTCACAGGTTGCTTCAGGAATCCTCTCCCACTCCTCCATGATGACATCATGGAGCAGATGGATATGAAGACACCTCGCGCTACCCCACCTCCAGCTTGAGGATGCCCCACAGGTGCACAGGTGAGATAGGGCTGGATACATACTTGGCCAGTCCATCACCTTCACCTTCAGCTTCCTCAGCAAGGCAGTTGTCATCTTCTAGGTGTGTTTTGGGTCATTATCATGCTGGAAAACTGTACTGCGGCTCAGTTTCTGAAGAGGGGTGATCATGCTCTGCTTGGAATTCATGTTTCACTAAATGAACCGAGCTCCCCAGAGCCGGCAGCACTCATGCAGCCCCAAACCATGATGCTGCCACCACTATACTTGACTGTAGGCAAGGGACAGTTGTCTTGGTGCTCTTCACCAAGGTGCCACACATGCTGAAAGAGCACCAAGACAACTGTCCCTTGCCTACAGTCAAGTATAGTGGTGGCAGCAGCACTCATGCAGCCCCAAACCATGATGGTCTGTTCTGTTCTGTGTGGTTCTAGAGGTGAAACACAAACAGCTATGCAGGAACTGTTCAGTTCCTGAGCCTCCTACTTCCTCAAAGCATTTTTTAAACTTAAAGGGCCACTGTGTAAAATGGGTTGAAAACCGTTGAAAACAGCGACATCAGTGGTCAAATTCTAGATTGCAGGGCTCACTCGCTCACCCCTCCCGTCGGGTAAATGACGATGGCCTCGTAGGGACAAGGAGTAGGTCTATCTAGCGACAAGGTGAATGTTTATTTAGAAATCAAACCATGTTACGATATTGTAATGAATCACTCACGAGCAGGAGACCAGAGTAGCGTTCGGGAAAAAGGCCCGTTTATTTGAGCACTCCAAAAACTCCGGTAACACTCCACTCCGTCCCAAACTCTGACTCTTCTAGCGTAACACACACACTCCATACACACATTCTCATTTACAATACCAAGCGGGTACCCCCTCCCTCCTCTGCTCCACCAATCTCCAGCCCGCACACTGACTGACAGCGTAGCCGGTAAACAGTGCTCAGCTGTTTATTTAGCCTAGCAATATCTCCGGACTATAGTAGCTGCAATGGACGACTTTGAACGCGATTTTGAAGAGTTTCTTGTAGCGGACACAGACCCAGAGCCATACCTGTTTGAGCCGGAGCATACAGAAGAGGAACTTGGATGTTGAGCGGGCGAGATGAGAGGCTGAATCCTCCGCTCCCATTTTGCTGCACAGAATGGGATTCGGTGCTACCATCGCTGAGGAGATATATCACCAGGAGGAAAAGCGCTGCAGAGAGTGCATCACAAGGAGTGAAGTTGTGTCTTCTTTTCCTCGCAGATGACGGTTCGGGTTCATTCTCTCCTGTTGCGTGGTAAGTGTGATTCATTCGCAAACTTTATAACTACTCTCTGTTGATGAACTACTAACACTCTCTGCTGTTTCCTCCTCCTTCTTCCTTCCTCCTGCTGTCTTCGTTGGTTTATTTATACACGCGAAACGCATTCTCTGGCTGGCTGGATTGTCCGCTCAGGCTGCCTTACATACATGGCGGCGCAAGATGGCGACCTCTCTAAAGCAAGGCCCTTGCTATATATATATATATAAAAGCATAATTATAAGGCTACGAAAACCAAACGAATTTTATTTTATAGCGATTATACACTTGTATAAACATATTAATGGGTAGAATATTCAGATTCAGATTCAGATGTGACAATAAACCATGCTAAATATTACACACTGGCCCTTTAAGTAGAAAGGCAGTTACCAGTGTTTGTGTTTGCAAACCTGTTTGCTTTTCCTGTTTTCCAACTCTGATGTTATTTCAGAACCTCTCACTCCCTCCTGCCCTCCAGTAAGCCCTTTCCCTCACCTGGCCTGTATCACCCAATCACCCACCTGCTTCACATTCCCTCTGATTAAATCCAGCCCATGTACTGTATATGGATCTGTTCCTCTACCCAGTGTTAACATTGTGTTGTGCACTGTGTTAAATTTTTCTGCATTTATTACCTGATTCCTCCTGCCTGTCTCTCCCCATCATTTAAGTTTGCCTTTCTCTGATTGATTTCTTGGTTTTTAAACTTTTTTCTAACCTTTTTAGACTTAGACTG
>NC_135751.1:8105000-8142500 GCF_041903045.1 Epinephelus lanceolatus
CGAAATTATTTGTAGTTGTGAAAAAAAAACATGTCTAAATGAGGTTTAAACACTTGATACAACCTGTCACCTTGAATCCAATTTCCGTTAACTGTATTAGACCTGGATTTGTTTAGGGAGAGAAATCAGTTGAAATCAGTCAGCGTATTAGCTGTAAACACACGCGGCCAAGGTGTGTGTGACTAGCTAGGTACAGCCAGTGATTGTGCAGACAGCACCAAGCTCTTTGGCTGAATAAACACACACAGTATGTTTACATGACATTAGAGAAAATTGATTTATTGTGTTAGTCCAACTAAAACTGGACTTTTATAATACATGTAAACATGTGAGTCGGACTGAAATCGTACCAAATCGAATTTCTCAAAGTTGGACCAACACACCCAGACATTGATAGTCAAATTACTCCTGCATGTATACAGCCAATTGGACCCAAACTGGCCTAGGCGCTCTGCGCATACTCCCCAGTTTCTGCCCTGGGCTTTGACTCCTTAGTCGAACAGCATTAAATGCAGACCAGAAGAGGAAGCCGGTAACAACATGGTGAAATCTACATCCGGAATCATGTTACATGAGTTACATTTTTTAAATACATGGATTGGAGGAAAACAGAGAATGGTGACCTGTTCAAAAAAGTGGCAGAACAGCTGGACTGCGCTCAATTGTTTGGTCTGTGACATAAAAGGTTAACCGGAAAAAGGTCCAAAAGGGGCATATCTCCACCTATCATAGCAAAGTTGGATATACTTCAGTCAATAAATCAATTACCCTTCTGTGCTTGTATACTGAGACAAGCACAGTAGACCAGTTAAATGGCCCAGCTGAGCTATAACCATAGCTTGACTTAACTGTGCATGTAAATGTACTGACTCAAAGTGAACCCTTCAGTGGTCAGACTTGTAAGAATAAAGCAAGGTAAATAAGTGCTTGGTTTTCAGTCTGAACACATCTTTATAGCAACAACGTTCAAACACAACCAAACATACTGCACACTTTAATTTGCATATCAAAAAAACAAAACAAAACACTAATGAGTTTTATTTGAAGCCAACAATCAACTGTTGGCAGCAATTGTTTCTCAAAAGCAGAAGACTTCCAAAATGGCTGCCAGATGGTGTGATGTCACCTGAAAGACATTTTTTGTAATATCCTTCACTGTGTCCATTCAGTCAAGTTGTTTTATTTCACTTCTCTTCATTTTCTCTCCACTTCTTCCTTTTTCTCTGCCTCCTTTCTTCTCCTCTGTCTTTTCTTCTGTCTCAAACACCTTCTCCCCCCTCTCATGGAGCAAAGTTCCCACAATGCCGAGCATAGCGGGGAAGTGCGACCCCCGCGGTGCATCACTTTCACGGCTCCACGCGTCATTTTAGTGTCACATTTATCTATCTGTGTGTGTGTGTGATTGTGTGTCAGGTGGTACCTAGCCAGACCAGACCCCAATGGATCCATGTTCCCTGACACACACACACACACACATACACACACACACACACAAACAGAGCTCTGCCAGCTGCCATCCTCTTCTACAGGGAATTGAATACACTTCTACCACCAGCTGAGCTCAGAGAGAGAGAGAGAGCATCTGTCCATTAAGAGGTAAGCTCACTGTCCGTTGTGTGTGTATTCGCACACACATAGTCTGTGTGTGAGTGTATGTGTGCACACGTATGCGTGCATGTGCGTGCGTGTGGTCACCTTTATGTGTAGGAGCGTATTTGTGAACTCCCATGTGCGTGTGTGTGTGTGTGTGTGTGTGTGGAGGTGGGGCTGGCGTTCCAGGGGGTTAGTTTGATTAATGCCCACCTCGCCATCACTCCACCTTCTCTCTGAACAGAAAAAAAAAAAACACAAAGAGAGAGAGGGAGAGAGAGGGAGAGAGAGAGAGAGAGAGAGAGAGAGAGAGAGAGAGAGAGAGGTGACCAGCTGCTGATGCTCTCTCTCTCTCTCTCTCTGTCTCTGTCTCTCTCTCTCTCTCTCTTCTTTTCATGTGGGCCCCACATCCTGTCAGAGCTGATTGATAGCCGAGACAATGATTGGACGGAAATATATATAGAGAGGGGGAGTGAAAGGGAAAGGGGTGGACAGAGCAAGAGAGAGGGGTGGAGAAAAAGAGGGATAGAGAGAGAGAGAGAGAGAGAGAGAGAGAGAGAGAGAGAGAGAGAGAGAAGAGAGAGTTCCAGTTAACCAATCAGGTGGCAGAAAAGGGGTCGAATAACCAATGGCTGGGTAGAGAGAATGGTCGAGCAAGAGTGAGGGTGGAGTTTGATCCCCCCCCTCCCCCGAAGCACAAAGAGAGAGAGAGGGTCTTTTGTTTTTTCAGTCACATATGTCAATCCAACATCAGTAAATCTGTCTCGCTGTTTGATTGTGTGTGTGTGTGTGTGTGTGTGTGATGGTGTAAGAGAGATATCTGAATAGTGAGTGTGTATCACTTTTGTAGTGGTCACAAAGCTGTCAGGTTTGATTCCCAACCTGCTCACGCACAAAAAAAAATCACATAGAAAAAACAAAAAAAAGTTACAATTTTTTTTTTCATTTTCACATTACAAGAAAATGAAGTGAGAAATGACAGTAATTTCCTTCCAAATAAGTAATAACATATAAATGAATTCACTCAGAACTAATAATATATATTCAAATATATGTCTGAAATATGTAAATGGTAATATATCATAATTAATTACTGGAGTTGGATATAAATTAATAGTGATTATGAATTAAAAAACATCAATAGTAATTTAACAGCAAACACACAGTGAAGAGCTCATTAACTACAGTAAATAGAGCGAATTACAGTTTTACAACAAATTAATATTGTACGAGGGCATCAATATGTGCTATAATTATTGCTTACTAGGGTAATGAGGTAATAGAAAATTCTCTGTGACTCGAGAACTAAGTGAGCCAAGTCGGTTTTTGGTTTTTAACATGAATTGTGTTAATTGTGAGTTTAAAAGTTGAAATATAGTTTGAAAAAAATAAAAATAAAAAATCAGAGCTTTTCTCCCATCTTTTGAAAAATAAAAATGAACTTGAAAGTTTTGTAAAAAGCTTACTTGAGTAAGTTTTTTTTTGTCAAAACAAATAATAATAATAGTAGCAATTATAATGATAAATTTAATAATGATAAAAATAGCAACAACAACAATAATAATAATGATAGTGATAATAATAATTATAATAATGGTAATGATAATAATAATAATAATAATAATAATAATGATAATGATAATGATAATAATATTAGCACGAGTAAAACTTAGATGTCTATTAGATTTACATTGGATCTGTTTTGTGCAGAGTGACACAAGATGAATAAAAGCAACAGTTTAATGCAGAAGCAGCACAACAGTCACACTGGTTGATGTAACCCATCACTGTCACGTAAACAGAAGGTAAATGATGATTGACTATGAGCTAATATATAATATCTATCAAAACCAATCACATGTAGGCTGAACTCCAGATTACATAGTTAATTGTGGTTTATTTGATTGTATCTATACAAGTAGGCCTCTGTTTTGAGAGTTGTTAAACATAACCTGTGTCTGTCAGTACGGACACATATGGTGATATATGGATAACCTTGTTCACAGATTTACACCATTTTTTTTTTTCTTTTTATAGCTTTTTGCACTGAAACATTGGATATCCCAGTTTTATGTAGGATTTATTTTGACCTTCGAAAAGGAACTGGGGCACTGACTTAAATATTGATAAGCCCACTATGTAATTTTGGATAGGAGTGATATTTGACATATTGTAATAGTATCAAAATTAAGTATCTAAATTTTTTAAATTTTCCAATTGACTTGTTTTGGGGCAAATTAAATTTCCCTGTGTCCCCATATCAAGGCAATACCACACAGACACACAGACACACAGACACACATATTTCCCAGTGTGCTGTCCTGATTGAGTTAGGGAGCAGGAACACATGCAGAGGGGCCCCGTTGATCGGGGGGATGTTGTAGTGGTGGCGCCACGCTGCCCGTCTCACTAACCCCTCCCCTTCTCTCTCTCTCTCTCTCTCTCTCTCTCTCTCTCTCTCTCTCTCTCTCTCTCTCACGCAGATGAATGAAGATGTTCAAACACACACAAAGATACAAAGATATGCAGACAAAGTAACACACAACTGACACACTGGCCAATCGGCAGGGACAAATTGAGTTGGAGTTATTCAGTAAATGTGATTTGGAGTACCAGGTCTATGTGGAGAGCAGGGGTTAAGCGGGCAGGGGGGCAATAAGGGGGTGTCTGAGTGTCCTGGTCCGAGAAACAAACAAATGAACATCAGCAGCTGTTTCCACCTTTTCATCAAGCAAACTGTGAACAAACTTGTTGTTTTGCAAGAACTGAAACTCTAATATGTACATTTCTGAAATCAAAATCAGTATCTGGTTTATTGCCTGGTAGATTTTCACATACAGAGAATTTTTGGGTGTACTGGTGCATAACATAAGCACATGCCCAGTTTGCTTTAAAATGGTATGCCCCGAAATGTTTTGCTTCTTAGTTGAAATAAATCAGTGAATAAAAGCATGTGTAATGGAGGGTAATGAGGAAAGTAAGGATTTTTCTTAAAAAGGTCTATGGATCAGGTGGAGAGAGACACTGGGTAATCAAGGAGCGATAACTAATAATAAAGGTGGATGTAGCAGTATGGTTTGTTAATTAGTTCAAACAGTAAAAACACTTCTTAAAGGTAATTAAAAATTAAAAGAAATTAAAATGTCCTACCATGTAAGAATTTGGGGGATTTAGTGGCGTCTCGCTGTAAGGATTGCAGATTCGACCAGCTGAAACTTTTCTGGTTAGAATTCCTTCAGCGTTAATTGTTTAGGGTTTTTTGACCAGGAGACAATATCCCTAGAGGTCTCTTCCTCTCCAAAACAAAAGGACCAGTCGATTAAAACCAGTAAAAACACTGAGTAAAACAGTTTCACGTTACAAATCAGTGTTTCTCTGACACAGTTTGGCATGTTAAGCAGGGGTTGCTAACCTAGCACCTGCTAATCTGTGATCACCTTTCTTTCTGTGATAATTTAGATCCAGACGTTCAGGAGGTTTTAACTGTGAGCAAAATTATCCGCAAAGGTCTCTCTCTCTCTCTCAAAAAAATAAATAAATAAATAAAAAAAACAAAAAACAAACCAGATGATTTCAGATGGCCCGCTTGCCCAGCATGTGCAAATGAGTGCTCACCTATTTTCTGATCCAGATGTTCAGGAGGATTTACTGTGAGCTGAATTATGCGCAGAGGTCTCCTCTTCTCCAAAACAAACAGACACAGTAATTCAAACCAGCAAAAACACTGAATAAAACAGTTTTATGTTACAAATTAGTATTTCTTCGATGCTGTTTGGCATGTCAGACTGGTGGCATATGGTAGTTACAATGGGCCCCAGTGCACACTAGTTACTATTTATGCACCTAAACTAGTCACTGTGTAATGTTATTGTCTGGTCACATGATCAACTTGACATTGTAGACAACCAACATACATATTACTCAGAAATAATTATTATGTTAATGTTAATATATGTTATGTTATATTAATATGTTTTACAACATAATTTGTTATAGATTGCTACTGACTGTTTTACAAAAAAACAAAAAAAAACAGAACAGAAGAAAACCAAACAGTTTGCCTTTTCAAAGGCATATTGCCTAGAAAATAGTAGTCTCGCCACCAGACAATCAGAGATCTCCGCCTTCTGATAGTCTGGGGACACTCCTTTCTAAAGTGTGTTTAACACACCGAAGAAAACGGCCGGCAACAAAGCAACACCTCTTGCATTTCTGAAAAGGATACGCCCTCCTGGAAATGTGCGCTAACCTTTTCTTGTTCACAAGGAAACAAACACACAGAGAGCTTGAAAATGGATGGCAAGAGATTTAACTTCGTTTTATCAAACGTGTGCTCAGTCCACAAGATTGTGGAAATGAAGGACTTACAGCGACTTTGTTTAAAACTTTTAATGCAGTCGGACTAGGTTTACGAGCACAAGAGGACCGCCCTGCGGATTTACTTTATTGGTTCTGCAACGTAGGGAGTTCTTTTAAACTCTGAAATTGTATCCGCCCATCTAAACACAAAATCAGGGAGAAAGACATCAGTCTTTAGTTAAACAAAGTGTCTAAAGACTGACCTGTGAGTCTAAGAAAATAGCACCATTTTTTATTTAATGTGAGTTTTTTTTTAAACACAGGCATATATCTAAGGTGGTGATCTATATTTCCCACAATGCCCCATTTTCTGCCATACATATTGTTGGAGAACCCACCCTCTCTATGGGCCCCCTCACCTCATGGGCCCCAGTGCAACCGTCCTGTTGCACTGTCTATATTTCCGCCCCTGTGTTAGACACCAGCCACTAAGCTAGCACCTGCTGTTAATGGTGGGAATATGAGGCTGATCCACGTGAGGACAATTCCAAGTTGACTTGGTATTTATAAGAGAAATTTGCATAAATCAGTATTGCTTTTGGCATACATACATTTCCTCATTTTTATGTATGTAAACATTTAGTATGATTTCACTGCACTGGGAATGAGCATTTCCCAGTTAGATTAAGCTTAATGTGTCATGACTTCACTCTAAGAGATAGAGAAAGACAGAAGAAATAGAGGACAGAAGAGGAAGATGACAGATTATTTTTCAAGGATAGGAATGCTCATATTGATTGAAAAAAATTTAAAGCTTGCATAAGTAATGTCATTCATTGTAAAGGATGTGTCTACGATGTGCTGTTAAAGTTATCTGGTTCATTTACATTGTGAAATGTCTTTGACAACAAATTAAATGATAATCATGTTTGTGTTCATACGCTGTGTGAGAGCACTGGACAGTTTAAACAAATACAGGCTAAACTGGATAGCTGGCAGTTTTGTGGCAGAGTTTACAGTACTGGACTAATTTGGCCTGGTGCAGTGCAGGCTGCAGGCTTCAATTTCAGGTTTGATCAAGGGTGGCAATCATCAATATGAACCTGAGCAAATGATGCCCTTTGGTTTCACTTGCCAAATTCCACTTTTACACTATGGCTATGGGTTGAAAAGCAGTCATGATAGTTTCATAGCCCATGTAACATCTGCTAATATATTGTAGAATGCAGCCAAGCCTTAAAAGAGGGTCAGCTGATCACATTGCCTGCTTTTGTATGCCTCTGTGAACCAGTCAAATTACAGTTACAATATACACCATGTCTGTCCAGGCTCATATGTAGCCATAACAGTAGACAAAGCTTCAAATATGGATGTTGCTGCAAAGACACTACAAATTCTAAAACATGGATGCTTCACACACATCTTCCCCTCCTGGAGCACAGAAGATCTATCTAAACAATCAGCACAGTTTCAAGATGGACCCCCTAAGATTAGTGTCACCAATTCAATATTTAACCAAATCTTTTCCTTTCAGTTCCTGAGTTATGGTGTTGTATATATTATATTATATATTATGTGATGTTGGCATTTGACCTTTTGGATATAAAATGTCATTACTTCATCAGTTTATCCTATTAGACATTTGTGTGAAACTTTGTTATATTAAGCAAAAGAATTCTTGAGTTATGGCCAAAAACATGTCTTATTATGTCACATTGAACTTTGACCGTAACATTCTAATCAGTTCATCCTTAAGTCCAAGTGGACATTTATGACAAATTTATTGAAACTGGAATGAGTTGAATCAGGTTGCAGTGACCATAACTTCTGACATTTGACCACCAAAATCTAGTCAGTTCATTGTTGAGTCCAAGTGGACGTTTGTGCCAGATTTGAAGAAAATCCCTTGAGGCATACTTGAGATATCGTATGAACGATATGTTTACGGACGCAAACATAACACCGACTATTGCCGGAGCAGAGTTATAAAAAGTGAGGACAGAACACACACACACACACACACACACACACACACACACACACACACTAATGCTCACAGTGCTTTTGAGGTGAGTCATTTTTCCCTGCTGCACTGCTACACCAGATCTTCGGTTGCTTCACCTGCCAAAGCCCACTTTAACCCCTGGCTATGCCCATTATTTTATACAGTCAGTGGTTTTACAGTAATTTCAGTCAAGTCAATTCTGTCGGTTTCTAGAGGCCCGTCGCAGAACTGCAATGTAAGGTGCGTTCCCATACAATATGTCATCTCTGTCTGCTGAATTTCCAATGTCCTGAGGTACAGGCAGGGTGTGTGTGGCAGTGCCTAGTTCTGCTGTAAATCTGTGGGACTGTTTGAAGGTGACGCTGTTTGAAAACAGCATCCATCGTCTAAATGAAGCATGAAAAATATTTTCAAAAAGCTGTTATTTCACTCTTTTAGGGTGTCAGACTGAGGGCTGAGGTGTTTGTTTCTCACGTTCTTTTTTGCGTTTCTGTGTTTTCTTTTCCTTTAGACACTGTAGAGCCTCTGGATGGAAATTCACATTTTACGTTCTCGTAATTTGTCACTTAGCCACACAGACTGAGGTCACCGTGAGAAACAGATCAATCGCCAATATTACAAGAAAACAATCACAGGAGGTCATAGGTCACTGACGCATGAATGAAAATAGAACAGATATGAACTACAATTATCCTGAATTTCACAGGTACAATTAATAAAACAAGGAACACACGCACGCACGCACGCACACACACACACACACACACACACACACACACACACACACTTCCTCAAGCCAAGTATAAAAGTTACAAGCCGATAATCAATTATTCCCAAATTAATGAATATCCTGTCTTGTTGGAACACACCCACTCATAGAGCAGAGCACAAACACAACTAACACACACACACATGCACACACAGAGCCTACATTGTGTTTCAGTGCTGTCTGTTTGACTTATTTTGCCTGGTTTAATGAGAAATATCACATTACCACAGTGAAGGCTGGATGGAATCCAGGCTGAAGAACGTCTGAGAAACAGAACCCAGAGCTGCACCAACTTTACTTTTCACAAGTATGAGCAGCAGTGGTGAGTAGTAGTAACATGCCCAGCAGTAGACACAGCAGTGGTTGTAGTACTATGGTTGTATCATTTAATGTTTTTGTGGCAATAAATGTAATTAAAGTGTTAGTGGTCGTCGTAGAAGCGGCCATAGTACAGTAGTCCACATAGTTATAATTGTAGGCTGGTGGTAGTAGTGAAAATAGTACCAGGTAACATTGGGAAGTGAAAGACTCTGAGGGACCCCTGGAAGACTCAGATTTAGATAAGGACCTTCTTATGGGCCCTGCTTTATCTTGTCATCTTGAGGCCCTGTCTTGAGGAGTGTCCTTACTGTTTATTTGATGCTTGCATGTTGCATGTTATAAAACGCATTTTGGTTTAACCGCACTGCAAACGTAATATTTCAGCACAGGAACACTGTACATGATAACCAAAGATAGGGATGGGGATGTGGGCTCAGGTTCTCCAGGGTCCTCTAACAAGTTAATGTGACCATGAGTAGTAACTGTTGTTGCAACAGCAACACTAGTAGCAATAACATCAGAGGTCATAGTAGTAGAGGAAGCACTAGTTGACTTGCAGTAGAACCAAAAGCAGAAGTATTAAAAGTAGTACCAAAAGTAGTATTAGCAGCAGTAGGAACGGCAGTAG
The DNA here is from genome assembly GCF_041903045.1 of Epinephelus lanceolatus. Classification (NCBI taxonomy): domain Eukaryota; kingdom Metazoa; phylum Chordata; class Actinopteri; order Perciformes; family Serranidae; genus Epinephelus; species Epinephelus lanceolatus. The sequence continues at coordinate 8,114,613 of NC_135751.1, forward strand.
TAAAACTAATGGCTGTTGTACTGGTGGTTTCACACTTGAAAAGATTGGGGATATAATGTAGCCTGGTCCTATTCCAGGAGCATCAAAATACGCAACACGTTCATATCCCAAGCTGTCACATGTTGCTACTTTGTCTGTGGCCTTTCATGTCTACACGCCAGGCATCCTTCTGCGTCTGCTGTTGACTTGGTTGCCACTATCAGCGCCAGGACATCAACAAAAGCACATGGTTAGGTTTGGAAAAAACATCATGGTTTAGCTCTACATTCGTAGGGGAAGCGAATACCAACCACCCAGGTGAAAGTCCAGGTTTGTTAGAGCCATCTATCACGTCTCCCATCCACCCTATGTGGACTTTCCTGCTTCTTATATTACATTTTTACCAGCAGCGTGTCAACCTGATGCTGTCCAGCTGTGTATCATACCACTTGCACAGGTGCTGTCCAGCCACATTATGAGCTAACGCTGCCCATCCGCATATAAACTGCTGTGGCAGGTGCCATCTGGTTGACTGGTGGCGTATCACGGAGCCACCACGAAAGGCTCCGTCCGGCCATGTTACCAACTAACAGTGCCCAGCAGTGTATCATTCTGCCGCAAAGGTGGCTTTTGGTGTCATGTGTCTGATACCAAAACCACTGACAAAACAGCAGAATTTGACGACTTTGGAATGATTGCATGAAATTCATGATAATTGTTGTTCAGATGCATCATTACAGTGATGCCAGAGGCACCCTTTAGTGTCTGTATGAGACACACCAAGTTTCCAAAGGGTCCATGTCATTATTCTGACAGCTCATTGGTCCGACATCCCATTAGTCCGACGTCCCATTGTTCCGATATGTGATTATACTAGGCTGTACTGTATTTGTGTACCATAGATGATCAGCAAACGCAACAAAAGTAGGGTACTGGTCGAGATACAAGTGCCATAGAGAGGAGAGAATGAAACACCATAACCTCCTGTTATTAACACTGGGGTCCGGGTTGTGTGGGGAACTCTCCACGGTGCTGAACGGCTCCCGGCGGGCGTATTTTTGCCTTGATGGTGCGCCGCGACCAGCTCTGGGTCAGCTGGGAAAGGCTTGAGGCGGAGCAGGCTCACAGCTTATGTGTTTGCCACTTTCTTTTTCATTTTAACCCACACCATGATCTTTTCCTAACCCTAACCAAGTGGTTTTTGTGCCTAAACCTAACCAGACCTTAACCACAGGGCATCATTATGATTTCGGAACAATGGGACTTCGGAACAATGAGTTTAATATGGTCGGAACAATGGGATGTTGGACCAATGGGCAGACCCCCTTTCAAAAAACTTAAATCTAAACCCATCTGCATCATTTTTAGACGATCTTCTTCTAACCACAGCCAAGTATCTTCGTTGCCTTGAGCTAACTGCCAACTCCTTACATGAGTCGACTCACCTGGTGTTTTTTTTTTAGTAACATTTGCTAAACCACAACCAAGTAGTTTTGTTACCTAAACCTAACTCCCAACCCCCTTTGACCAGTGACCCCTTCTACAACCCTGATGTAAAGGAAACATCTAGTCGAAGACATCAGAATATTACCCTGAAATGAAATGCCTTGAAGAGGAATTTCCTCAACTCTGCTTGGAGATCACTTATGACAACACTATGCTCAAATGTATGCCCAAACTTTGAGAGAAAATGTAGAGAAAACATGTTCATTCCTAGGGCATCAAACCGGGCAGTCTGGTCAGTGGCTGCTAATAACTAACTCCAGTGTAATCCCGCCCACGTACACCTGGCTTTGCCCTAGGAAAACATGTTCGTGTTCCATGTGTTTTGTTTTTTTTATGTTTAACTAGTATATGTCACGTGATATACTCATCAAATGACATACTTACTTAAGTTACTGTAACAATTGTTCTCTAACCACAGTTTTGTTGCCCAGACCTAAGGTAGTTTTGGTGGCGAAAACTACATTTCCCGTGTATTTTGAAGGCCACTGTAGCATGTAATGAGCAGAAATTGACATGAAAACAGACATGTCAAAACTGACTAGAGGGTTAACTTGAAGCATAGTGCTGCTGACCAAGCTGCCGTATTACACTAACATATTGTTGGTCCACACCTAGGTCAATCCACAGTACCGGTCCACCAGGATTTCTCTCCATAGTCCCAGTTGCCTCTTCACCCTGGCAAGTAATGAAGATACCTGCACCTAAGGTTCTCAATCTAAATTGTTAACTCTAAATAAAGTTGTTATATTTGTTAGTGCAAGTGAACAGTGAACTCTTTATATTCCACAGGGAGACACAATCACATCATTTATCTGCAACTGATTGTGACTTGTGTAAGACTGCAAAAGTCCATCAGTCATTGGTTATCCTCAACTGAAAAAAAAAAATGTTGACCATTTCTTAATCTTAACAACTGAAATTAAATGCTGGTTGTTTTTCAGTTTTTTTTAATATAATATCTAACGCAGCAGCACAATGAGTAACAATGAGCTGTGTTTCATTAGGTGTGTGTTTGTGTTTATGTCCGCTGCTTGCTCAGCACAGCACACACACCTACACACACGCGCACACACACATACACGTCCCACCCCCTGGTGCTAGTGTTGCTGGAGGCCCCCTCTGGTGCCGTTAAGTGAGTCCTGAGTGAGACTGATGGGGGTCAAGACCCTCATACACACACTCACACTGACACACACACACTCACACGTACATGCACATAGATGTACACGCTCACAATACTGTGTTAAGCATTTCAAATGTGTATAGAGATACTAATACACACACACACACACACACACACACACACACACCACCAGAGTCTCTACCCCGAGGCAGTACAGTGTCAGACCCCCCACCCAGAGCTGCAGCTGTGCCAACTCTACACACACACACACACACACACACACACACTCATATACACACTCTCTCCTTCTGAGTGCAGAGTGTGTGTGTATCTCATACACATTGGCGTTTGTGCATGTGTGTTTACGCACACATATTGTGCAAGTGTGTATATGCAAATATGAGTGTGTCATGTTTTTGTGTGTCTTTGTGTGTGTGTATAAATGGTCATAAACTCACCAGGCAGGAGAAACAAAAAGCCTCATGTGCGCCTGCAGCGCTCTCCTCCCTCCTCCTTTTCCATATTGTGTTCTCATCTTTTTTGTTGTCTCTCTTTCATCCTCGTCACCTCCGTTTCATCTTCTTCAGCTACAAACAGGCTGAGCCAGAGATGGATGAATGGATAAGAGGCAGAGAGAGAAAGAGAGATGTGACTGTTTCTTTACTCACTACTATTCTACTCCTTTTCTCAGGATAATTCAGTTTTTGTTTTTGATTGTTTTCATCTTGCAATTCAAATCATTTGTTTCAGTGGAAAAAAGAAGGGTGAGTCAAAGGTTAAAGATAGCCAGCCAGGTATCTTGACTGAGGCTGAGGTCGGATGTGAACATTATGGGTTGTGGAACATCAACATAGTATAAAAAAGTTGCATTTACCTTACCCAAACCACAATTCTGAGCTTGATCAAGGTATAGCATGTGAATTAATAGTATAAAAGCACAATAATAACAATATAGCAGTGAGATCTACACTGTAAACCTCAATCCATTCATGACACAAAATTTTAATCAAGAGTCTACACAAATGCTCCGAATTGTCAAAATGACATTCAAGCTTGATGTCCACCTGACACAAAAACTCATCCCTTGTGAGCTAGGCGTACTTTTTTATGATACGTCAACAATTTTTGACTAAATTATTTGACCAAAATGCATAATGCCTATTTCACCTACATAGCTTAAGGTCAATAAACAACACTATCATTGTGCACTTAACATATTGTGGCGTGTTGGGGCTAAATGGATAGAGTTTCCCAGCATGCCGTGAGACAATGTGTTGAGGGCTGTAAGCCAAAGAAAACTGTATTTAAATGTGTTCTAAATCACTAACGTCACCCATCACACAGTGATTAATGTTATCAACAATGGCTCTAATCGGTTTCAGTTTATGTTGTAGTAAAAGACATTTTGCACCATGATCTAAGTCATATACACAAAGTTGTAAAATGTATACTCAGTATTTTCACGTTCATTTGTCTTAAACTTGAATACTCAAACAACAACAAATCGTTATATTAAACTGACATAAAATTCCTGTCAGACAAGGGTCATGTGACGCATTTATTTTGTGTCTGGTGTATTCAAAACTTTTAAGTGACTGTTTTGTAGTAAACTAGAAGTTTTGAGCGAAAGCTGTTTCCAAATTTTTTTTAAGTTGAGTGAGCTAATTGGGGTTTACAGCGTAGTATTATTATATATTATTATTATTATTATCCACCACTACCATCTGCTTGTGGTTGTAGCACAATACTATGAAGTTCTCCATCAGGCCTCCATACTTGTTCCATCAGTTTCCTTGTCAATGTATCCCATGATGTAGGAGTCATCAAAGATGACTGACAGGTTCCTCAGTTGAAGTGAAAGTCTGAGGTGTAAAGTGTGAAAAGGAACAGTATGGTTCCTTTAGGGTGTAACAGTGATGCTTATCACCACCTCTGAAACACAACCATTCAAGCAGACATTGAGGTAGTTGCGTAAAAGGGTGTCATATGCTGTAAAGCCATTTGAGGCAAATTTGGGATTTTAGGCTGTATAAATAAAAGTGTCTTGATTTAGGTTAATCTTCAAAGAAGCAAGAACCTTATTGTATTGTTGTTAACCACAGTTAATGTATAATGTCAATGTGACACACTGATTGTAACACACTCTGAATGTAATTAAGAGAATTGAAAAATGGGGCTTGTGGGTCAGTCCTTCCTCACACACCATCAATCCAGCCCTATTAGCAATGACAAGAGGGTAAAATACTAATATTGTGACCAATAATGTTCAGCCATTTGTCTGACGAAACATCAATAATCTGCCAAGCTGTCGATTTTTCTCTCCCTCTATCAATTTCTTTTCTTTCTTTTTTTTTACCTTCTGTAACACTCTATCGGTCTGCTATATTAGTTACACATCAATGCCACATCAGCCCCTCCAGGATGTTGTGATTGCAGCAATTAACACAAATTCAGCCAATGCCTGTGAATTCCATGCGACTTTGTAATTTTGTCCAAACATTGAAACTAAATTGCAAATTTGAATTTGAATTTAAAACAGGTAAAATCTAATTTCATCGTAGAGCTGCACACAGCATATTGATTGGCTCAGCCCTCCGCTCATTCTCCAGATGTTGTTGTGGGGCTGTGCCCTTTGGTAACACAGAAAGGAAAAACTTACTGATGCACCATACAAGATATTTTAGACAATGGTGTCCTTCCAACTTTGTAACAACAGTTAGAGAAATGGCTGTACCAGTTTGAGAAAAGCGCATACTAATGTCCACATACTTTTGGCCACATCATGTACCTATACATGTACGGCTTCTTTTCTCAGCTCTCTATGAAAGGGCATTCTTTGTCTGTCAATTTGTGGGGGGTTTTCTCTGTGTTACCCTCCCTCTATCCCTGTCCTGGTGCAATATGTAATTTTGTTATGCATACATCAATGCTGTTTATTTTGGGAGGCGTCCATGGTCTTTGCCCTGGTCTTGTCTATCCCATTTCTCAGATTCACAATATCGCTACTAATACATTCATGTCATTAGTTCCCCACCTACATGTCAATTTCTCCTCTCCATATGGAGGACTTTGAAGAGAAGATCATTGATGGGGCACAGACGTCAATGCAGATCAATAGTTCACTTATGGACAGCTTCGGCTCAGATCGCGCAGCCTGGGAGGCTTTTAGAATCCAAAGTCATGCTGAAAACAAGTTGATGTTCTCAAAATCAGTTCGTTTTTTTTCTCCTTAATCTTACCAATTTCTTTAGTATTGCCATAACTATCCTGTACCTAGATCAACTAGGAATTACACACTTGCCCATACTGCTCCCAGAACCTCTTGTAGGTCTTCCACATCAGATATGTTCTCCAAAATAAAATTTGCTCAGAAAATGATTTGCCTGTTTAAAACCCCAATAGAGCCCAGTATTTGAAACATCAAGATAATTAAAACCTCTGACAGGGAAAATATTATCTAAAACTACACTAATATTGTCTATATATATTTCTATTTTTTATATAGTGTCATCATTAATTCAATTCAATTTCAATTCAGTTTTATTTATAAAGCCCAACATCACAAATCACAATTTACCTCAGAGGGCTTTACAGCATACAACATCCCTCTGTCCTTGGACCTTCACAGCACATAAGGAACCCCCCCCCCCACCCCAAAAAAGCCAGTGTAAAGAGTTTCAAGAGTTTGTATAGCGTCTCTCCATTCTGCTGACTGCTACATTGCATTTATATACTGGTGGCCGATGCTACAACAAAATGTGAACCTTGCTACAGTTAAACATTCACATGCAATTTGGGGTTCAGTATGCCAGGAAAACTTTGATATGTGAACTGAAGGATCCAGGGATCACACTGACGATCTTCCAACGACGTGCTCTACCTTCTGAGCCACAGGCATCCCATATTAACAATGCAAGAAAATGGCACCGTAGTAAAAAGCAGTAAAGTAGTAAGTAGTGGCCTTTTTTTTAGTGGGTTATTTCAAGATAAACAATGCAAGAACTCTTATTTTGGAGCAAATTTGTCCTCTTGGATGTATGCTGCTTACAGTCTGGCACCTGGTAACTACCTTCTTATAAAGTCCCGGCCTCATGTAGAAAAATTGTAAAATACAGGAGAAGAGAGAGAAGAGTCTCTTTGGATGAGGATACCGCCACACACTTCTAGTAGGTCACAAGTGATGATTGAGGGGAATCACTTTTGTAAGAGTCCATATAGACCCTTGTAGGGCCAATGTCAGGATGACGTCATTTCATTAGCTGGAGGCAGAACTCGACTCACCACTACAGGGCTGTAGGTTTCCTAGGACTCTAAAATGTCATTGTGTTGTGTTTTTGGGAGCCCGAATAGGAGTCATGGCTCAAAACTAAATTTTATCGCATACCAACTGCCACTGCCCATCAACAAAAATGAAGACAACTACTGTTAAATGCGATAAGACGAAAGGACTAGATGGAAGCAGTCATCAAAAATGCTCACATATGCAGTGCACACTTCACTTCAGGTTAGAGAAAAAGTATTTACTGTTGAAGGGATGAATACTGATTTCTCTGTAACACTAACTTTTTAGCATGTAGCTAACAGTAGCTTCAATAGCGAAACAAACTGGAGGAAACTGTTCAAGTGTTGTCCTCCTCTGTAAGATTGGCATTACAGTATAATCAACCAAAGAGCCAGCCATCCCACCTTCGACAATCCTGTCAAATCATCCATCCACTGAGTGAGAGCATACGGGTCGGCCAGTCTGGTTCCATTGGTCAGTATTTACTTATTCAAGTAACACTCGTGGCCTGGAGTCAGTGACCTGACATGGTGCATTCATAAGTTCAGTGTGATGCTCTACAAAAAAATGAGAGCCCTGTTGGTCAAAGAACAGTGTTCTATTTTTATGTGAATTAACAAATGGTTAAGATAATCACACATTCACTCCGCTCTGTGCTCTGCTGCTCCATTCCTCCAGAGTACGTAAAGTACACTCTACCACTCTCAGAGTATGGTGCCCTGGTTAATCGATACTTTGTGCAAGGTATGTCTATTGTTGATGTTCTAGAACGATGTGTCAATTTATATTTATGTTTTCACCGGCATTGGTCTGTTTGTTTGTTTGTTTGTCTGCAAAATAACTCAAAAAGTTATTAACGGATTTTGATGAAATTTTAAGGAAAGGTGGATAATGGGACAAGGAACAAATGATAAAATTTTGGTGGTGATCGGTTGAACCAAAGTGGATAAAATAATAAATAAAGTCTATGGTCTGACAGCCTGAGCAGCAATTAAGACGGTGTAAATGGCGCCTTCTGGTGGCCGGAGAGCACGTCTTGCTCTACTTGCTAAATATTGTTGTAATTCTAAAGTTGAAATTTTGTAATTCTAAAGTTGAAATTAATGTTCTGTGTTGGTACAAAATAAAAACGAAATAAATACACCACAGTGTCTCCATGGTGAAAGCATATATAACCTAATAATGATAGTGATGCAAATAACCTAATTGTGATGCAGGCTGCAAAATCTGATGCAGAGGGGGAGGGAATATCACCTACTTGGCAGAGGTCTGCACTCTCTGAGTGCTTTTCTAGTTATTACATGGACTGTGTCTTTTTTTCATAGGAAATATACAGTTTCTTCTCATTAGATGCATACAGTCTTTTTCAGAATAAACTGACAATATTGGCATAACACCTAATTTTATTATTATTATTATTATTATTATTATTATTATTATTATTATTATTATTATTATTATTATTATCATATCCTTCTGCGACAAAAGCACGTGGTTAGGTTTAGAAAAAACATCAAGGTTTGGCTTAGCATTCATACCATGATGTTTGGTTGACATCAGTATGTTTACATGGAAGTACAGCCACAGAAGGAAGCAAACATGGCTGTGAAATAGGGATGTACCTAAATCCAAATATGTTATTTGAGAAAGCACAAATAATGCAATGCAAACAGATATTAATTCTACCCAAAGTGGCTCATCATTATTCAGAAAAAAATAAATAAATATTGACATGTCTTTGCCTTGGCCTTTATGTTTCTTTAAATCGATTCATTGTGGATGACCTCAAGATAAAAAAGCCCATTCTGTTTGCAACATAGAACTTTGATTTAGTAGTTCATTTACTACACATTGTTGAAAAATGATTGCTATAATCTGTAGTCGCTCCCAAACAGCAGGGAGCGGGCTGAGAGCTGACCAGGGTTGTGATGTAATGACCAGAGTGGGTGATGGTTGGCCCAGCCTCAGGACAAGTAGGCAGAGGGGACTCCTCCGTGGGCTCCACTTTTGGCATCAGAGGGCTTTGTAGGAAAGTAAGAGCGGGTCACTTATTTTGATATGATGACAGAAATGCTGGTCTCATTTACAAATGTTTAATTTCAAAGAATATTGGCCTAATATTCAGCTCTGCATGCAGAGTTCAGAGCTCTCTGCATCTGAAAGATATTTTTGCAGAACTCATGCAGGATTTTAGTGGGATGTTTGTCACATTTTGTCCAATCTTGTAGACTTTGTGTCTCCCATGCTTCACTGCCATGTAATACAGTGGATTTGATGATTAATTTGAGTATCTTCTGTTAGGCTCTAATTGGTAATTCAGTCTTTATTGATCTCTTGATGGCTCAGAAAGGCTTTGTTTCCTTGTAGTCTGGACCTTCTCTGAAAAATGAATACTTTGTTTTTGGGTTGGTTGACTGTCAGGGTGTTGACAGTATTTTTTATTTTTCAGCAGGTTCACATCATCAGCATAAAGTAGTAACTTTATTTCAGTTTAATTTTGAGTTGTTTTTTTTTTAAATTTTTTTGCTGATCCATTAATATATGTTTTAAATAGTGTGAGGTTAAGGTTACAGCCCTGTCCTACTCCATGTGTCTTGGAGAAATATTCTGTTCTCTACATTCCAATCTTAACTGAGCATTTTCTGTTAGTATTGATATGTTCAGTATAGTGTATATGTACATATATATCACTGACACTGACATCTCTCTCTTTCGCTCTCTCGCTTCCTTCTTCTCTCTTTGTCTCTCGCTGTCTTCTGTGTCTCTCCCTTCAGGAAGCAGAGGGTGTGTTAGGTAGCTAATGGCTGGAGGCTTTTTATTCCTCCCAGCTTCTAATGTGGTACATACACACACACATACACACACACACACACACACACACACACACACACACACACAGATGGACACCTACACACCCAAATCCCGCTGTGACATCATGATGGAGTGTCAGGTGCTGCTGGCTAATTTCTGCCTCGACGTGTGTGTGCAGGAGAGGTAGAGTGGATGGGTATGAATACTAAACAGCCAGCTAATGATATCTATTTTGTGTGTGTGTGTGCAGCAGCTAGCTAATGATATCTATTTTCTTAGTGAACAAGCCCACTGTGTATCTCTGCAGTGGCAACTGCTGTTTTCCACCTCTCCTGCTGACTGCACACACACACACACACACACACAAGGTAGATTTCACATATCACCGTAAACATTCATCCTGCTCCCACAATGCATTTAGGCAGCCTGACATACAGAATGGCTGTGGCTATAAATGAGTGATGATGAGATTCCAGTTTGCACAACGTAGTGAGGTAGTTTTACTGAGCAGAATGAAGGTGTGTGTTTTTTCATATATATATATATATATATATATGTATTGGAGAAAGCAAAACATCTGTATCCTGTTGCTACAACTTGGAGGCACCCATTTTTGCAGCACCCACATTTAAACAGTGGGGTAACGTGGGAACATGTATATGCCAAAATGACACAGTTCCTCTGACAAATAAGGTGCAACATGTCGTGATTTGTTTTAAAAATGATCAAAGGTGTAAGTAATGCAATTATATAGCATCGCAAAACCAGTCAAAAAGGACATCAGAATGAGCTCAATCAGAAAAAGTTACAATTTTTTTAACGCTGATTTCGGATGCTTTGGATGTGATGAGGAGTGTTGTGCAAGTTAACACTTAAGAGCTACATTCATAGTTCAGAATTTGAATTTTGAGTTTACAGTGAGTCACGAGTGAATGGTTGCTGTATTCAATAAAAAATTCTACGTTTACAATGGCCGAGAAAGGTCACAACACACGCAAACTCGTGTTTAGTAGTAATACAAAGCAGACAAAGACTACTTACTGATTTGCAGTGCTAAATATTAATTCTCCAAGCATTGGAATAATCACTGGCGTGCAAACCTGTCCAACCTGGGCTTTGGGTCCAAACTCACTTCTTCTTCTTTGGGGTTTAGTGGAGATTTGCAAACACGGTACACTACTGCCACCAACTGTTCAGGTGTGGTTTGCAACAGCAGCGGCCGCTGCACAACGTGTCTGTTTGGTTTTGGTGTGAATACACGTGTGCTGCCGCTACGCTTGTGGACCACTTCGCGAATGCATCACTTGCATTCGCTTGAGGCCTTAGTTTACTTTTAAAAGCCAAGAAAAACCAATGAGTGACTACTACTGCTTGTGAGCACTATGTTTTATCAGTTAAACAATATATCATATTATACAGAAAATGAAAAAAGAGGCACAGTAAAGGTATTGTGTAAATGCAATGCAAATTTAATGTAGCCTGGATAAAACCAAATGCAGCAGTTAAAAACATTCTATTCCATTTTCAACCACTTACTTGAGGCTGGGTTGCGGGGGCAACAAGCTGAGCAAAGCACTCCAGACTTCCATCTCTCCAGCAAAATTGTCCAGCTCTTCCTCAGGGATCCTGAGGCCTTCCCATGCCAGATGAGATATGACATCCGTCCAGGGTGTTCTGGATCTGCCCTGGGGCCTCCTACTAGTCGGATGTGCCCAGAAATCCACTAACAGGAGGCATGCAGGAGGCATCCTGATCAGATGCCCAAGCCACTTCAACTGGCCCCTTTACAAAGGAGCAATGGCTCTACTCCAAGGTCTCTCTGGATGTCCGAACTCCTTACATGCATTTTATACTTCTGCGTTGAATTGACGCCGTAGGCTCCACGTCGACATAGAGTCTACGCCATAACCTATGCCGTAGCTTGACGTGCACCTCCCCAGAATTGTAACTATGTGTCGTGGTGAAGCAGACCTCCTGTCTGTTGCTGTATACTGACACCATTTCCCTCAGTGGAAACGAAGCTTGTATTTACTTGCATTTCACAGATAAGAAACAATAAATTGTGAAAACAATAAAGCCTCCACTAAAATAGCATTTTAAGTCTTATGTGTGATATATCCTTCAGGGATTTATACTTCGGGATTTATCCAGGTTTCATATCAGAAGAGGAAATCTCCGCTTGTCACTAGGCTAATTTATACAATGTAAAATGCCATAGGATTGTGCTAATAACGTTAGCATTTTGTATTTGTTTGGATAACGTGTTTAGTATAAGACAGTTGTTTTGTCGGTGAACCTTGTGAGTTGTAATGTACCCAAATTGTGTGCTGTTACCTTTGTTAAATGTTGTCCTTGGCTTTATATGAGAAGAGGAAAAAATCTCTAGTTGCTAGGCTAATTTATACAATGTAAAATGCCATAGGCTTGTGCTAATAACGTTAGCATGTTGTGTTTGTCTGTGAATGCTACGAGTTATAGTGAAGCCAATTTGTGTACTTGTGTTTGAAATTGTCTCTATTAAGCCATATTTAATCTGTTTTGGGTGTGTTTTGAATCAAACTGTACAGCACTTCACAGAAACCTCTGCCGCTGACTAGCGTTTTGGGGGTGTAACTGCAGAGTGACACAGGCACACCACCACACAGTGGTGGCAGAGGCCAACACCTGCTGAACCTAAAAAACATAAAATATAAAATCCATATGTACAGGCTCCAGACCTGGAGTCTGTACCACCAGTGTCTATAGCTGAAAGGTGTATTCTGATTTCAGTTCTGCATAGCACACATTTTAGAGAAAGCTGTTCTAACGAATATTCAGACATTGGAAGTGTAATATGAAAGAAATATTTAACATCAGTTTAAAAAGTAATTATCACCTGTTGATACAAGAAAGTATATATATAATAACTTTATAGAAGTAGGGCAAAATTACTCAGTTTTAGACTCAATACAAAGTTTGGCCCACAAAAACAAAACCAAGTCGTGCTTCTTGTGACTAATAGACCAGCTTAGCAGAGCTCCAGGAGCACCATAGTTACCTCCAACTTTCGGCCAGTGTGCTGAAGTTGGACAGCCTGGGAGTGAGTGGTTTGCTGGTGGAATTACAGAGTCGTGGATGAAGTTTTGGGATAAAACTAAAAATTATGGACTTTTGGCTCATTGACAGAGGTTGGCAAGCTAACATGTATCAGGACTGTGCCTTTTCCACCCTTTTACTGCAGCTGCAAACTACTGGTAAGCTACACTGTGTCGTCTGTGAAGTGTTGATTTATTAGGGTCCGGGCAGTTAAGCTGCCAGGACACTATTGTAATCCTAGGTATTCTTCTTCTTCTTCTTTCTTCTTCTGAGGAAATCATACTTCCCATGGGTGAAAACTCACCAAACTTTGCACAAAGGTCCCGTCTCATGCCAGATATCCTCAGCTGTAAACTCAAGCCAATAGTCCTGACGGTGGCGCTACAGCAAGCGTCTAAAGTTCAAAACTTTGAAAATTCATAACAAATCAACCATACGTGCTACAACTTCACAACTTTCATCAAACTGTAGCCCCAATACTGAAGAAGCTTTTGTACATTTAAACCTATTAAAAATTATGAAGTTTTTTTCAAAAACTGTAAAACTTCTTAAACCTATCTCCTCCCACAATTTTTGCTCAATTGACACCAAACTTGCTACAGAGCATCTTCACACTGTCCTACAAAAAACATGTTTCTCAGATTTTTGATTTATAGAATCCACATTGTAATGTAAACATCTTCTTGTGCTCCAGCTTATTGCTTAAAATTGCCTGAGTGTGACTGATCACTGTGCAGCATCTTCAAGTCTTCTTCCTGCTAGAAAATCTGCCTTCTCATGCTTGAAAATAAACCAAACTTCGTACAAAGATCCAGTGTCAATACTTCAGTGTGAAACCATCTGAAGCTTCTCACTTTGCACATAGCTCAACTAGTTAAACATCAGTTTTTTCACTTATGGAGCAAATCAATCATTGTTAAAACAAATTACCAACATCTCCATGCTGTCTAGATGTGTATTTTCAGATTTTTGTTTCGATAACTGAATTTTTTACAGTGGTTTGAAATCTGCTTTTCCATGCATGGACGGACCCATCGCTGTGCAGCAGCTATAATATTTCTTTGGACTCATGCAGGTAGGTGGGGGCGGTCTTATAATGTCTCAGAATAGTTCAGAAAACCCTGCTGTAAAACTTCTGGTGCTGTTAAAAGAGCATTGTTAACTTTTACGAGAGTGAACGATGCCAACATCAGCATAAATATTACCCAGCAATCATCATTGCATATCTGTATATCACAAAAATTACTAAAGAAAATAAGAAATTATATATTTATTTATATAATTTAACTTGCCATTTTCAAGGGCATATATAGCAAATAGCACCATTTTTAATGTAATGAGATTTCTTCTTTGAACACAGGCATATTTCAAAGGTTGCAATCAGTCGTAAGGGCCCATTCTTCACCCAACACATTGTTAGAGGGCCCACTGTCTCTTTGCCCACTGCACGTGTCCCCATGCAACCGCACTGCCTGCACTGTCTATATTTATGCCCCTGTCTGAACACATTTTGTGATGGCAGATTTAGAATCATCCAACAATTCTTCAACTTTCCACAACAGACAGCTGACAGACCACAATCTGGTTCTGTAATGTAAGTGTAATCCTGTTGTTGTTTTAAGTCATCCGGTCGTTTTGAAAACTATTAAATGTTATGTGCTCTCTTGTATTCCAGCACAGTGTATTGATACTTCAAGTCCTAAAGGGTGCTGTTTGAAAATGACTGTAAGGCTATTTGTCCACTATTTATTATGTTCGCTGACAAAGAGCAGGTTTAACAAGACAGTTTGCTGCCTGTCAATGTGGCATCTTTTAAAGGCTACAGAGATGTAGGTGAACCTGTCCATTTTAGCCTATCGATAATCTTATGCTTTATGTACTATTATGTAAAGGAGAGCTGTTTTCTGTTGAAAACATCATGATTTTTGTCCTGTCTAGGTTAAATCCTTTTCCAATCTCTATTTCTCTGTATGACACACACACACCACCACTGCTCCCCATGTCATGACCTTTGACTTCCTCCAGTGATGTCATTCCTTTGGCCTGGGGCAAATTGACCCCCTGGAGACCTGGATACAGGAACCCTCTGTTGGTCTGTGTGCACATGTTGTTCTGTAGGAGATGTGCGTGTGTGTGTTCAGTGTATGTAAGTTCTCGCTCTGTGTGTGGCCTTGTGTTTACCCCATTTACACACAGGACCTGCTGCTGTCCCATAATCAGATTGTAATATTCCTAATGAAATTATCAGAATTCTATTCCAGATTACGACTAATGGAGAACAAAGTCAGTCTGTCTCGTACACACACACACACACACACACACACATGCACAAAAGGATTCTCTATCTCTCTTCATTGCTCATTATCTCTCTCTGTTAAATATATGTAATGTCAAGCACACACACACACACACACACAAATGCTCAGTGGCTCTTAATAAATTCTCTCTCACTCTTTCTCTCTGTCTGTCTGTCTCTCTCTCTCTTAATCTCCCTCTCTCTTACACACACACACACACACACACACACACACACGCAAACACTTCTCAGGATGCCGTTCATCACTGTGGCAACAGCAGCAGGCTGGGAGTCTGACCTTTCACCCCTCCGGAGGTCAGGTCCCAAGGGTTGGCATGGCAACGATCCCAAAGGAAGACATGTGGGCATCTGGCTTAAAACAAGGAGGTCTGTATGCATTGTTTTTTATGTATGTGTGTGTGTGTGTGTGTGTGTGTATGCTACGGTATACATATACTGTGATTTATACAGTATATGTATAGTGCATTACATTGAATTATATTAGGTAATCATATCTTGACCTTTTCTCCACAGTATGGCCCAAACAGAAAATTTGCTGAATCCTACATTTGCCATTATACAACTCGACAGCATCTTTTCTTGGGACCTTCCCTTCCTCCTTAACACCCACTTCTTTCAACCTGTGTAACACAGAATTTCTGTTAAAAATTCTCAAGTCCAAGCAGAGATAACCCAAATGAGATCATCAGGGTTATTTTCAAACTTTGGATAGCTCTCTGCATTGCCACAGAACACCTCATACTACTTTAAACAGGCTGTACAACTGCTGTGAAGAATGAACTCAACTGAACAAACTGCTGGGACCCTGACTCAGAAAGAGAGTTTGTGTCAGCCAGGACCCCCAATAAAGGAACAGACTCAGGAACAGACAGGATTTCGGCCAGTGCCCCCAGTGCAGTAACAGACTTAACGTCGACTGGCAACCCTGAACCCAGACTTGGGAGCAGACAGTGCGGCTGCTCAATCAGACATGCCATTAGCAGGACCCCCAACTTAGGGACACACAAGATGTTGACTGGGACCCCTGATTCAGGAATTGACTCAGGTTTGTGATCCAGCTGAGTGTCGATTTTGGTCTTGGACTGTGGAGATCCCTGTACAGCTGAGGCTCTGAGTCACTGGACAGTAGAGTCTCTGTGGTACAGGGATCGATATTTTCAAGACACATAGGTCCTTCTAGGGGCTCCAATCCCTAGATACCTCAGGGAGATAACCCAATGAGTCCCCAGGAAAACGGACTGCTCAAAATCCTAAGGGACAGGATCTGCCAGGAGGCTAGCTTTCTCTGAGTCAGGAGCTGACAGGGGGCTCGCCGACTGGAAGCTAGCAGGCTGGAGAGCAATCCAGAGGTTTGCAAGCTGTAGTCTAGCCAACTGGGGTGCAGACTGGGGGCTAGCAGGGTACAGCCTTAGGATCCCAAGGCTAAATGACCAGAGTGGAGGTTGGTTTCTAGCAGGCTGGAAGTTAGCCACCTAGAAGACAGGTGGGAAATCAAGGGTGTTTTAAGTGTCTAAGCCATCCAAGTAAAGAGCTCCTTAGCCATGGTTTCAAGGTGGCTTTCAAGCATGCCAAGCTCAGAGCCACCTCTCAGTGCTCTCTACAAGGGACTTTTTTCCACTCTCCATACAAGCATATACAGTCCCACTTCCACTTATTACTTACCACATCGTCTATTGTGCTTGAGATTATGAGATGAGCTATGGTCCAACATAGACCTAACTTGATACTGGGTTGGATATGATGTATCTGCTACTCTAGACCCAGGGGATCTCCAAGCCAAGACTGTTGTAACGCCGTTTGTCAGGTCTTCCTTATGAAATAGATTTTTAATCTCAATAGCACATGATTAAATGTGGTTGAGTAAAAGTTATTTAGCTCCACAATAAAAGCCCTCTTGCCTCCACAATAAAAGCCCCAGCCTCTTTTTGTTTTGTTTTGTTTGTTTTTTTGGATTGACGGCACCGCTTCACCCCTTACTGCTCCAGCGCCCTATGTGTCCTGCCAGCTGTCCATCACATCAGTTCCCACCGATGACCCTTTCCCATAACCCTTTCCTCCCACACACACACACACACACACACACAAACACAAACACATATATATACAAAGACAGTGAGAGAGAGAGAGGGCAAGGGAGGGAGAAAGACTCTTTTACTAAAATGGTGTCAGTGTTAAAAGTATCAATCAAAATGTCAGACAGGAATTACACAAATAACCACACACACACACACACACACACACACACACAAACAAATACACACACAGCTACACACTCTTCTCTGTCTCTCACTGTCATGCACCCATGCAGACATATAATCACTCCCACCACCACCAAATACACATAAACACACACTCTCTCTCTCTCTCTCACACACACACACACACACACACGCTCACAGAAGCAGCCAGTGTGAGTATGAGTGATGGTTGCAGCTCGTGTCTATCCATTACAGCGGTCTGGCTGCAGACAGGTGAGCAGGCTGATACATGAGCAGGGCTTTATCTGCACTCACCGACTCCCCACACCGTTTCATTCAGCGGCTCGCAGCGTTAACAGCCCCCCCCCCTTCTCCACACACACACACACACACACACACACACACACACAACACCACCTTCATCTCCACAAAGGAGAGATTTTTTAAAACTACAGCCACAATTTAAATATAATTTCACTATCAGAATTTCATATTAATGGGAGCTGAGGGAGAAACATGAGGCGGGCGTTATCTGTGCTCCACAGTGGCCCGATCACTCACTGTTTTCTTTAATTGGTAATCATACACACACAGCAGGTGAGGCGCTTGTTTCTCAAAATATGTTTACGTGTGCGGTTTGAGAAAAATGTTTTATTTAAAAGAAATGAATTACCTTAAGTTCATAATTCAAGTTAAAGTATAGAGAGCTTTCAAATACAGTGCCCGGCAGGCAGGATGAAAAAGTAGCTATATTTGTTGGGTGTCACCTTTTTAAGTGATCTATATTTCATACTGAAACCACACTGCAATCATGTTTAATAAACTCACTTTAAAGTAATTTCAAAATAACTTACTTTCGTGTAAAGGGCTCCTATAGCTGATGACTAAATACTTTTATTGTTTTATTTGTCATTTCAGTGAGGCAGTCAGATGCATTTTAGACTGCTACTCAATCTCAAGTATAAACATGTATAATATTAGAATTTGAATCGCTATTGTTAATGAGTATCTGCAAAAATGAAATGTTTTAACCAGCCCTGTCTCACTCTCAACTCCTCAAACACTGATGCTTGGTCAGTGGCCCTCAGCATCAGATACCAACGCACCAGGGCATCCTTTAGCAGCGGTATGATATGCAACAGGGTCTGGCATTTTTTAATGCTCCTAACAACCTCCAGAGTATAAAGAGTGAAAATGTTGGCATAGGGTGGGCGGGAGGAAAGGTGAAGAGGGGAGGTGGATAGGTTAAACAAATTTCCACTTTCACCCGAGACATCACTATTTGTGTCAAGTGTGAAACTACAAGCCAGTCGATTTATTTTTTAATACACTTTCTCACTTGTGGAGGTTTGTCACTGTGCTGCTGTAAACTCATTTTATATGTCCATTTGAGAGGAATAAATCTATTTTTTACATTTCGGAGGTCATTCTAATTTATTATTAGAGTTAAATAACTTTTTAAAATAAATGACAAATAATCCCTCAGGACTTAGAGTAGAATTTGTTTTACATTCTCAGTGCGAAGAGGGAAAAAAATTAGAGAATCAACAGTGAAAGTAGATTTGAAGAAAGAGATGGAAGAGTGTGACAGAGGAAAACCAAGGATCAGACAGAGAGAGGTGGAATAAATGGGTAAGAGTGAGGTGGAGAGCAAGTAAAGTCAACTGACAAAAAATGTAATACATATTTGATGCATGTGCATGCGTACGCACACACACACACACACACACACACACACACACAGTGGGTCTGTGCAGTGTCAGGTTTTGGCACACACAGTCCTGTCTTAGTGAAATGGATGGGGGTGTCACACACCATGCGCTGTTTAACTTCATGTGTGTGTGTTTAAAATTGCTGTGCAGGTGTGTGTTTTTGTGTGCCTTAAGATTTATGGAAAACTGGTGAAGCCTTGTGTGCATGTGTGTGTGTGTGTGTGCGTGTGTGTGTGTGTGTGTGTGTGTGTGTGTGTGTGTGCGCGTGTGCGTGTGTCATATCCATCCATCACACCTGAGTGGCGCTGATTGCTGACAGGAAGTGCCCGCGGCCCTCCTGCTTCCTGATTGGCCAGTCCCTGTGGGCTACCAGCATGCACTGGAGTTAAATGGTGAGACTAAAAATCACAAGAAGATGAAATTAAACACAACATATGAAAACAGCATTTAAACTGAAATGTGGACATTAAACAGGTACACCTTGCTGCCACTTGAGAACATCAGTGTAAGAAGGTGCCTTGTACACATTACAGTCTTTCACAACCGCTAACTCACATTTTGTCAGTTGTGTGCATGTTCACACTTCACAAGAGCCCAAAGCTCAGTTCACACAGATAAAAATGAACTAGATTACATTATAGTTCACAATTTGAATATGAACTAAGTTCACAGTCCAAAAAATAAAACACTTGTTTTTTAGTCTTTAGATTTCTTTCTCTCTTTCTTTTTCAAAAATTAAATCATTCACTGACAAATACTTCCCAAGAGTGGTCGGATGCTTCAAATCTCTATGTGTTCTTTCAAATTCATTGTCGGTGAGGCTGATGTTTGGACTTTTTTTCCTGTTGGAATCTGCAGGCCTGTTGATATGTTCAGGTCCTGCAAATATCCATATGAACTGGCTTCAGCAGGACCAATAGCTGAGTTGTCTGAAGTGCCATTAGCACTAGCCATGCTGTATGGAAGCGAATCGTGACTAATATTTAAATTAAAATGTATTTGCAGAAATGCTTTTTCATTTTAAGAATGTGGCTGCATTATTTGACTCATATGTAAAATTAATCATCAATCATCCTATTTGCATTTTAATTTTCTTCTTCAAGACTGCTCATTCTTTTACTTAATTAAAATGAAAAAGAAAAAGTCATTTGAGATTTAATTTTCAAAATATGCCCCAGCAAATAGATACCAAAATTCAATTTGTAAGAATGTGGCTGCATTATTTCACTCATAAATAAAATGAATAATCAATCAACCTATTTGCATTTGCATTTTCTTCTTCAAAACTGCACATTTTATGCCATAATCAAAAAGAAAACAAAGAAGACATTGCTATTTCATTTTCGTGGTCTGCCCTGCAAAATAGTGACCATAATTCGAAAATGATTTGGCAATCTGAGCGGCGCAGGAGAGTGACGTCAGTAGCTGCTCTTCTTCAGCTGACCGTGCTACCCATCTAATACGGTAGGGGGCGGTGTGCACATTTGATATATGGATGCATCACAGATCATGGCGCTCCCTGAGATTGTGCTTTCTAAACATCGTAATTTCCCAAAACTGAATAAATACCACACATAGCAACAAAAAATTGCTTTGCTAGCTCAATCATGTTGTAACTAAGATATCTGCTGGAAAAAATAATTTTTTCATGGACTGTTCATTGAGGATATGAAGTTAATATGTCCGCTGACTTGACAGTCATTTAAACTGGTAGCAGAAGCCGTGTCTCTCAGTGTTAGTAGGCACTAGGGTTGCTACGGGTTACCTGCACAGCTGTGAGCGTAGGTGGTGATCAATCACATGTAGGTTAGATAGGGGAGTCGCAGTTGATCAGTGTTATGGAATGAGAATCAGGGGAGGCCACACAGTTTTTCAACCATGTCTGTGTGTGTGTCGAGTGAATGGGTTTTCGTTATAATCATAGTATTTTTGTAGGTGTTTTTAACGTTTTTGTAAGTCAATAAAGTGTTCAAAGCGTACCATGGAGGACCTCGTGTTTGCACACCAACATGAGTTAAAAATGGCTTCAGATTCCCTCAACTGGCATTTTTGTAGTTGGATTGCCGATACACTCAGCTTGAGTTTATACTTTGCAGACATTGTGATTTCCCAAAACCGAATAATAGTCCAGCAACTTTTCCGGAGGAAACCCTGTGACATTGACACGTTAAATAATTTTCATACATACTGCCTTGGTTTGATTCTAACCCATACAATATGGTTGTCAAATATTGAATCTGCTCCTGAAATTAATAAATTATGCACAGCTAAGATTAACTGATATGATATGGAGTACCTATTGACATCAGTGTGTAATAAGCCTGGAGGCCATAGCTAACAAGCTGCAGTCAACAAAGACCCTTGTAAACTTGTATACATTCCATATATTCCACAGTCCATGAAAAAAATATTTTTTCCAGCAGATATCTTAGTTACAACATGATTGAGCTAGCAAAGCAGTTTGTGTTGCTATGTGTGGTATTTATTCAGTTTTGGGAAATTACGATGTTTAGAAAGCACAATCTCAGGGAGCGCCATGATCTGTGATGCATCTATATATCAAATGTGCACACCGCCCCCTACCGTATTAGATGGGTAGCACCATGGTCAGCTGAAGAAGAGCGGCTCCTGACGTCACTCTCCTGCGCCGCTCAGATTGCCAAATCATTTTCAAATTATGGTCACTATTTTGCAGGGCAGACCACGAAAATGAAAGAGCAATGTCTTCTTTGTTTTCTTTTTGATTATGGCATAAAATGTGCAGTTTTGAAGAAGAAAATTAAAATGCAAATAGGTTGATTGATTATTCATTTTATTTATGAGTGAAATAATGCAGCCACATTCTTAAAATGAAAAAGCATTTCTGCAAATGCATTTTAATTTTCAAATTTTACATTTCAAATTGAATTTTGGTATCTATTTGATGGGGCATATTTTGAAAATTAAATCTCAAATGACTTTTTCTTTTTCATTTTAATTAAGTAAAAGAATGAGCAGTCTTGAAGAAGAAAATTAAAATGCAAATAGGATGATTGACGATTAATTTTATATATGAGTCAAATAATGCAGCCACATTCTTAAAATGAAAAAGCATTTCTGCAAATACATTTTAATTTAAATATTAGTCATGATTCGCTTCCATAATGCTGGCCTTGTCTGCATGCTGGTTGCTGCAAACCTGTGGGTGCTGTAAAATGAGTGTTGTTAACTGTCGCAAGAGTGACTGATGCTCATGTTCAAGTACTTAAGTTGCAAACCGATGCATTTGATTCACCATTTGCCAAAAATAAGAGCAGGGTAAATTAATGGTTTTTTTTTTTTTTTCCCCAGCTTACAAAAATAAACAGGTATGTGTCGCTGCATGTGATGAAGTGCACATCAGGTGTCGATTCAGCGCAGAAGTATAAATCCAGCTCAAGGTGGAAGGAAAATTGACACCACCCCAGCATGGATGGCAAACCACCCGTGGCTTGGAGAGACAGTGAAATTCCAAATTGTCCCATACAATTACAAAATACCCCCTTTCCTCACCTTGCTCAAGTCTGTCAAAGAGGTCATTAAGGAATGAAAAGAGGCACTCAGTATTGTAGCTCCCAGTTAGAGTTCATGCATGTTTATTTCTTTGTAGATATAGACGTAGCGAAATGTAGCAAATTACAGTGTAATTTACAGTAACTGCATTATTATATGTTTGGAAAGTAATTAACAGTTTTGACAATAGCAATTAAATGTGTAAAATGCAGTGTAAATGTAGTGTACACAGAGATTTGGTGGTGGTTGAGTTTGAGTGAGAAAACAGTTGATGAATTTTGAAAGATGTGTCAGTAATTTGAAACCACAAAACTCAAACTCATGGTTAGGTTGATTTGACATTATGCTGATCTATCATAATACCTACAATATGCATAAGATGTTAGAGTGTCAGCATGTGACAAAGAAATTTACATCATCTATACCAGCTGAGTAAAGGTTTTCAGGAATAAGAAAACAGTATTTTTCTTTCAAATTAGAATGAGAATCACTGAAAATGAAATGCATAAAACCCTGGGCACAAAGGGGTTAATTATTTTTTTAAAAAAAACAGACAACACACACTGACTTGTGACACAAAGTGAAAGCATGAAGAATCACATTCATCAGGAACAAGCACACACCCACACACACTGACCTGAACCATATTGTTGGCTGGACAAACTACATAAATGTATTCTTGTATGATACAGCCTGAAGCCATCTCCATTACCATAATAATGCATGGGAGTAATTTTCTGTGTTCGTCCATACAGCTCCACTGTCAGTGTTCTGCTTCTGCAAGAGAGACCACAGACACACAAACACTCCTCTGCATTTATCCTGGTGTCTCTCCTGTCCTCTATGATCAGTCTTTGTGTCAGTCAGTGTAACCTTTGACCTTTAACATCCATACTGTGGCATTCGTCCAAATTGTGTTAAGAATAATAACAAGAAATTTTAAAGTGTATTTTTTTTTGTGTTTTCTCACTCACCCCCACACACCCAACAGTTGTGTCAACCAGTGATACAGTTGTGATTTACCTGCTTTTAGGAAATCCAGCATGTATCCTTGTGGGGTTTGACACTGACACAGGTGTAAAATTCACCCAAATCCACCTAAAACACCTTTCCAAGTCACACTCAAAGTAAACTGAAAGTTGTTCTTGTTCCATTTTTAGAGCATGTACATGCATGGTCTCATTTGAAAGCTCTGAAGACTCTGAGGTTTTTCCCTGACAGTTTTTTTTTAAATCTTCACCTGAATATTTTCTTGAACAAAGGTGCAGCAGATGACTAGATGAGTTTTATAGAACTGGGTGTTATTAGCTGGAAAACACAATGGGACCATATCATGAAGCCTCATATAGCCCTAATTCAAAGAAGATAATAATATCATGGAAAATAAACATTTCCACATTCTTCCAACATTTTTTTCCAGACACTTTTTTTTTTTTTTTTTAAAGGGCAAAATAATGTACTGAATGTGTGAATATGAGTGAAAAGGTAATCAGCACAGACAGAAATGTCTATTTAGGAGCTTACTATTTCTAAAAACATTTATCAAAAACCTAAATTAATAAGAAAGACTTTTTTATACAACAGAGGAGCCATTTGTTTATCATTCACATATATTTGTAACAGTCTATGATGACAATATGGTGTTAAAAACTGTTCTGGAGGTGAGGAATCTTATTGACTACAAGACCATCAGGCCATCAGGCCAGTTGCTGACTGTTGATTGGCTGTAAGTCCACAGAAAGTAGGGGATGCACTTCTGTCATCACAGGCCTATTATTATATTGTCGCCTGACTGTTAGCATGGAAGCTCCTATTGGCTCAAATGAGGTGTCAATCAAAAATTCAGAGTTCAGTCATCATTTTGACAGTGCAGAGTTGGCATATTTACATGCAAACTACAAAAATAATGGATAATATGTGGAGAAATATGAACTTTTGAAACAAAAGATATCCATGATGTTTGTAGATATCTATGGATGTAACAATGTGTTTGGAATAAAAATTCTGCTGTATTTTGATCGTCTGGACCATTTGGAATGTATGAAGATTGCATGAGCAGCGTTTTTGTTGGCAAAATTTCATGTACGTTGTCATGTTATGTTATGTTATGTTATGTTATGTTATGTTATGTATGTAACTTTACGCAAAGGACACAACTTGGTGACACCCAACCATGATTGTTGTCCGAGGCCTAATCTAACCATTAGGGATGCTAATTCATTGTGCGCTATTTTGTTAGATATAATATGGACCGTTTTATGTGCATTTTGGTAAGATATCATACGAATTGTGATATGAGGATACATTGGTCTGTTGTGGACTCTACCATTATAACACAATACATGTTGTTTTCACAGAATATTAAGTCAATCAGCACGTTTCTAAAATGCTTAAATTTTTCTTTACATGCAAATAAGCATAGCATTAGTTCAGGCAGGACACGATGTCAAGCTCAGCTCACATCCCAGCCACATCAGCTGATCTCAAACAGCCAAATGGCCACCCTTCCATCAATCAACTGATGGATCAGCTGATAGATCACATATTTCCTCTCTATGCAACCAACTGACCAAACAGTTCGGGTCCTTAACCAGAGGCCTGGGAGTTTGAAGATTCTGCACAGTATCTTAGATGTTTCTAGGACTGCACTCTTCTGGACAGAGACCTCAGATGTTGTACCTGGAATTTGCTGAAGCCACTCCCCCAGTTTGGGGGTCACAGCCCTGAGTGCTCCGATTACTACTGGCACCACTGTTGCCTTTACTCCCCACATCTTTTTTTTTTTGCTCATCTTTCTGCTCTCTGTATTTTTTGAGCTTCTCATGCTCCTTCTTCCTGATGTTGCTTTCACTCGGGATTTCTGCATCTATCACCACTGCCTTCCTCTGTTGTTTGTCGATTAACACAATGTCCAGTTGGTTAGCCATCACCAGTGTGTCAGTCTGGATATGGAAGTCCCACAGGATCTTATCTTCGTCATTCTCAGCCATCTTAGGAGGTGTCTTCCATTCTGACCTTGGGACCCCCAACCCATACTCAGTGCAGATGTTCCTGTGCACTATGTCAGACACTTGGTTATGGCGTCCTGCCTGCATCTTACACCCTGCCATTATGTGCTGAATATGTCTCAGGAGCGTCTTTGCACCTGAGGTCCTGTCTGGTGTGGTAGACCCCTGCTTCTATTGATCTCATACTAAGTGCTTGTTCTTGTGCTGCCATGATTAGTGGATCTGTGCTGTATTTCAGTCCAGTCTCTTCCAGCCACTGGTGGGATCTCTTGATTTCGGATACTTCTTCAATCTTCGGTGGTACATGCTGTGCAGGCGCTTGTCCTTCCTTGATGGTTCATTCTCCTCCTCTGCATTCTCGGGTTTCTGCTGCCTGAGGTATTCACTTAGCAGCTTATCTTTGGGGGCCATCTTCTGGATGTATTCCTGAATCTTGGTTGTTTCATCCTGGACAGTGGCTGATGCGCACTGATCCTTGGCCCCCCTTGCTCTACTCAGTGTACAGTCTCAGGGTGCTGGACTTGGGATGAAACCCTCCGTGCATTGTGAGAAGCATCCTGGTCTAGATATCCGTGGCCTCTATCTCCCTCTTTGGCCACCTTATTATACCAGTGGGGTATCTGCTGACTGGCAGGGTGAACGCGTTAATGGCTCAGACCTTGTTCTTTCTGTTCAGTCAACTTCTCAGGACCTGCCTTACTGTGTGTAGGTATTTGGCTGTGGCTGACTTTCTTGCGGCATCCTCATGGCTCCCATTTGCCTGTGGAACCCCAAGGTATTTGTAGCTGTCCTGAACATCTGCAGTGTTGCCCTCTGGTAGTTCAACCCCCTCGGTTCTGATCGTCCTCCCTCTCTGACACCATCTGACCACACTTATCTTGTCCGAATGACATTCCGATGTCATTGCTGTAGATCCTGGTGAGGTGGATCAATGAGTTGATGTCTCATTCCTGGCATACAGCTTGATGTCATCCATGTAGAGGAAGTGACTGATAGTTGCTCCACTTGGGAACCAGTAGCCACTCTTTGTGATTAGTTGGCTGAGGCAGTTCAGACCTATGCAGAACAGTAGTGGGGACAGTGCATCACCTTGGTATATGCCACACTTGATGGTAACTTGTGCAATTAGCTTTGAGTTGGCCTCCAGAGTCATTTTTCCACAGTCCCACTAAGTTCTTGATGAAGGCTCCTAGTGTCCTGCTGATGTAGCACATTTCCAAGCATTCCAGTATCCATGTGTGTGTGGCATTGAGTTGTAGGCTTTCTTGTAGTCAATCAAGGCAGTGCGCAGGTTGGTCTGCTTGGTCTTGCAGTCTTTGGTGGCTTGCTCTATCAACCAGTAGCTGGTGCTTTGCTCCCCTGGTATTACTACCAGTTCTTTTCTGGGTCTTGGTCATGTATTGGGCCATGTTCCTGTTCATCTTAGCTGTATTGATACCTGACAGGAGCTTCCATGTTGTACAGAGGCAGGTTATTGGCCAGTAGTTGGATGGGACTGTGCCGTTCTGGGGATCCTTTATGATCAGGACTGTCCGTCCTTGGGTCAACCATTCTGGATGGGTCCCATCCATTAGCAACTGGTTCATTTATGCTGCCACAAGTTCATTGAGATCAGTTTCTTTCTTTAGCCAGTAGGTGTGGATCAAGTCTGGGCCCGGTGCTGTCCAGCTCATCATACCTGATACTCTTTCTTGGATGTCTACCATTGTAATGGTAACTGGCTCTGGTTCTGGGAGATTGATGTGGTCTGCTCTTAGATCCACTAACCACTTAGCGCCGATGTTATGTGAGGCCTCCTTCTCCTATATGCTCTTTCAGTATTGTTCAGTTTCAGCCCTGGGTGGATCTATTTTTGTGTTGTTACCTTGCCGCTTTCTTCCATACAACTTTCTGTAGCTCTGAGAGTTGACTAACCTCTCTCTGTGTCGCTTTGATCTTGGCCTCCAGCCTCCTTCTCCATGGAAGGTAATGCTCTTTGTGGCTCATGGTGTTCATCTCATTGCAAAGCATCTTTAGGATCACTGTTGCTGTGGTGTAATTCAGCTGATTTGTCACATTTCTGGTCCTAGTTGGGGATAGTACGTAGTACTGCATTCACATCATCTAGCAGACTTTCACTTACGTAGCCTTGGTAATTTAAACGGCCACTTGAGGCTGGGTCCAGAGGCCAGTCAATCCCCATAGACCCCCATGTTAAAATGCTCAACTTGACAGCAGAAATACGGGGGGGGGATGAATTTTTATACAACTCACCTGTTTACATTTTATTAAGGCTTAAAGTTATGCATAATTAAGTGCTCTGAGTGAGTGGCTTTATGCTAATAGTGTCTTCTCAGTCAGATCCTC